>NC_050177.1:42750445-42782945 GCF_008315115.2 Sander lucioperca
TCGGCTCAGTCAGGCAGGGCAGGAATAATATTATATAGGCCTTGCCACAACCGCCGCCAATACTACAGCACACTATTATCTACATCTCCCCCTCGAACCAGCACAAAGAAGTAATATCGCTGAAACATAAGCCACATCAACTGCCATGTTGACAATTTCATACACCTGTGCCTTTACTATGATTGTCGTAAAGTCAAATTCCTACTGTTAATTTAATTTAATTGTGACCAACATAACACTGTGATGCAACATATGGAAATATTGTATGATTTGGTATGAACAGTGGATAGTAAACTACTATAGTCTATAATAAATCCACAGTAAATCCCTCAAAAGGAACTCTTCGAAGTAAGCTATCTAACAAGATTTAAAGGAATCTGACAAGATGCATAAAGAATTTCCTTCAGTATTTTTTGCTGAATATTAAAGTAGTGAGTCAAGATGCCTTGATTCACAATGTAAAGACCTATGGTGGATGGTGGTGGTGTGTGTGTGTGTGTGTGGGGGGGGGGGGGGGGTTGAGGGTTAACGACTTGGAGGGCTCAGATGGTTTGAGGCCAAAAAGAAGGAAAATGGAAAAGAGAGAGCAAGCGAGTAAAAGAGGAAATGGCTGAACAAAAGGGAGATGGCGAAAAGAGTGATGGATGGAGAAAGTGATGAAGAAGGAGGGAGGAAACGTGGAAGACCGGGCAGCAGGGGTGATAGGAGGACAGGAAGGAAATAAAATGAGAGAGATGGAGAGGGAAGCAGAGGAGAAGGAGAGAACGAGAGATTAAAGGAGTCTCTAATCCAGCAGAAAGATAGACAGAGAGAGGGCTGGTGGGGAAATGCCCAGTAGATTGGAGCTAAAGCTGCTCGCCTCCACTGATTTGCCTTCGCACACAAATGAACCATCCACTGTACTGTCACACGCACATCAACTGCATGTACACTCGGCGACGACTCACTTGGGTGATGGGCAACAATTGTGAATGCTTCCTACAGAATTTACATCCACTGGATTAATTATAATGTATTGCAGGCAGGGATTCAGCAAAGTTTAAGGACATTTCCGGACACAACAGGCATTGTCTCTGGAGCACAGCCACTCGCTTTATTAGGGCCAACATTGGACAAAATTTTGCGAGTTGTTTGCCCCATTTTGCTGAATAGGCCTCTAATTTGTTAGCCTCTAATAGCAAGTTTGTTTGTAGACATACTAATTACCAGAGCTTGTTTAAAAGCTGATCGTAGTGTGGTAACTGGAACATAGTTAAACCCATACTGCGTAATAATGGCATTTGTACAGTTGGTGAGGTGTTAAAGGCAGCGTTGATTGCTGTTGCTTTGTGTAATAAATACATTCAGCTCTATTCTTGCACATAGAGTCAGATGCTGTAGTGAAACAGTGTGCCAGCATCCCTGCAGGTCTGCATCTGGCTGACAACTTTGCTGCTTTGTTCTGTGTCTTATTTTTCCTGTTTTGTCTAACTTGAAGCACATAAAATCAATGTAAGATCACTTGAAAATTGGACACTGAGTTCATTAGTTACTGGCCCTCAGCCCCTTTTAACCATTTACTGTAAACTACTTGTTTTTTGTACTACTTTCACTCTTTCCCTATCCTGTTCTCTTACTGCCACCACAACCTTGTCTCTGTCCTGATACCACATTGGTATATCCATGCAAATCAGTCAATTTAATCCCCTTGACATGGTGTCAGTGAGGGCCTCTGGGAGCAATCTGGCCACACTGTGGCTCTGCTTGGTTGAGCATCCCATAGAAGAGAGGAGACGAATCTCTGAGCTCAAAGGTCCCACATTACAGCCTCCAGCCAGTCCACCTGTCCATACCTGTCCCATCATCACATTTCATTACTGGATGCCAGTTTATTAGAGCTTAATTAAACTTTGGAATTATTCATCTTACATATTTATCTTGATATTATTGAGATATGTGCTATGAGTGAAATCCATTTGGCCAAAACATTAACATACCATCACAGTCAATCATAGCAACGCACAGTTGCCCAATCAGTACCATTCCAGTTTCCTCTCTCCTGTGAAGTGCTCTTCAAAGCAGGCACGTACAGGGCAGGCGTTCATGGAATTGCACGAAATGTCGCCTGTGTCTGCATCTCAGACTGACAGACAGACAGACAGACAGACAGACAGGCAGGCAGGTAGGCAGGCAGGTAGGCAGTCTATATCCCATATCCCTGCTCAGGTGAAACCTGTGCAGCGATATGCGCCCCTGCTTTTGTACACAGGTCTATGACTTTTCTTTGTTTGAAACTGCCTAAGCTGGATCTGTTGTGTGCTCAAACACTCCTCGCTGCATGTTTATATTGGAGCTATTGTGGTGGTTTTTCTCGGCTAGATCGCTGTAAGTACCCGCTGACAGACGCACATCAGCCACCTTTTTGGCCGGGAGCCCAGGCGGGCAGCAGGCGTCTGCATTCCGCTGAAACCAGTCTCAGAAAAACAAAAAAGCCCCCCAAAAACCAGCACAAAGGGGCTCATTACGGGAGAAACTTCACAGAAAATCTACCAGTTAAAAAACCCATTATAATGGAAATAAATGCCAGTTAAGGTGCACGTTAAGCGTATAGAACGCCAGATTGCAATTTAGATTTTATTGTAGGCTTTTTTTATAGGCGCTGAATATGAAAGCAAGTCTCGGAGTTGAAGCCGTACACCATCGTATTTACCTTGGTTTATATAGCCTATTTCCGAGAGGTCCGGCAGTAAAGGTAACGCTGGAGCCAAAAACCAGAGCAGCTAGCCTCACTCTGCCTACCTGTTTACTCCCTCTATGTACAAAAATGTGCACACAGGTACGGTAAAGCCATCTGAGCTCCCTGCCTCCCGGACAACCTGCCAATCCAGCCTGGCTTTGACCGTGATCTTGGCTGGCTACAGTGGCAAGGGACACACCGGGTCACCCAAATCTACCTCCAGCATTCCTCCATATCCCTGCACGCACGCTGCTGTTGGCTCAGGGAAATTATTATATGAATAGCATCGGAGCGCACAATAATCCCCTCGTGCCAAAAAAACGAAACCCCCCGTCAGCTTCAAATCTAACTTTTCTTTAGGGCTGATTTGCATCCGCTGACATTATCTCTATCACTGCTGTATGCATTGCATGTAGCCTATAGATGTGTTGGTAATCGTGCTGAGAAATATCTGGGAATTTAAGGCTTTCAAAATGCACTGACAGCATGCACAAATAGAAAAAGCGCAAACGCTCAGGAAATGTGTTGTACTTACGATTTGAGGGGGTTCTGTACCGCTGTGGCCATTTTGATATAGTATGACAGAATGCAACACTGCAGAGCCCGGTATTGTACATGTAATGTAGCAGCTATTTCAATTTCATTCATTCTCTGGGGCTGCGGCTGGAGCGAGCAGCCAATGAGAGGCGGGAGCGCTCTGTGACAGCTTTGGGGAAGTGTAGTTTTTTACGCATGTCAACATGAAACATGCTGAGGAGAAACGCACTACAAGTACCAGCGGGAATAGCGGTTTAAGTGGCCCACAATCCCGCCTCGGACTTGTAAGGGCAAGCCATCCCCCAGTTCCGAATTTATAAAAAAAAAAAAAACGTCTATAGTTAGGTCTATGTCAAGGTTGGGTTGCAGGACTGTCTGTCAGTCTGAGGATGCCAGCTTCTCTAAATGCATTGTTGCCTTGTCTGGATGTTGATGATGATGGGCGATGTTGAATCTGCACTGGCCAGTCCCAAAATTGCATCACATCATATAAGTGGCAACTATAAATTACTTATAGGGATATATATATATCCCTATAAGTAATTTAGAATTACATTTTTGTATACATGTGTAGGGACAGAAAGTCGATATGTTGTGAGGTATAGGGAACTAGAAGAACAAAAACAATTATATTTTCAGAAAGGCATTACTTAATTTCCATAAAACATAAGCTATAGTCCACATATAAAGCTGGTCAACTCTTTTCTACTAAAGAAATCTTAGATAATATATGATATTAAATGATAGGTGATTACCTGTCAGCCTAATAAGTTTATTTATAGGGAAAATGAAGATAGCCTAGATGTTGTGTCTACATAACCTTACATTAGTGATGGCATGTTAATAGACCCATTGGTAATCTTATATTATCTATGCTAGGTAGCCCTGCACTGAGCAACTTTAATTATTCATTAATCAGGGGCGATGGGTTGGGAGTAGGCCTATAATTGATTCTTTCAGACATTTGTCTCTCATGGTTGAACCTGGAGAAAGGCTATAACCATCTCCGATCTCCTCACCTCTTCTTTCCTTTATTTCTTCCTTTTTTAAATTCTTCCCATCTGCTTTATTTCCCTGCTTGGAAGGAAGGAAGGAAGGAAGGAAGGAAGGAAGGAAGGAAGGAAGGAAGGAAGGAGCTCAGCCAGAGCAGCAATGCTGGAATTTCTATCTCCATGTCCTGTTAGCAGCAGTGGCGCCGCTCTGAAGCCATTCAGTGACATGTGATATTTATAGATCTGTGCTAACAAATATTTAATGAACATTAGCAAGCAGCTCTAACATAGCAGCACTGCTCCAATAAAACACTCTCTGCCAGTTAAATGAAAACTTGATTCCGTGTGTTCCTGTAATTATAAATTAGTTGCAGTTTCAAAAGACATATTTTACAGCTGTATGCAGTGGAACAGATATATGGGCTTGCATTTTGTTTGGTTTGCATACTTGATATAAACTTGAAGAATCTGCTACATAATAAACACAGAATTTATGGGTCATCTATTTTTATGCTTTTCCATATTCTGATTTAAGAAGTTTGTTGAATGGCAGGTTCGGTGTCATTCTGCCTTTTGTCCACATGGTGGTGCTGATGTACCAGACAAGACGTTGACCAAACGTACATAATGCGTCTTACGTCACTGCCTAAATGCTCCTTGGCTCCTCCCGCAGCGTCAGCAGTACACGCGCTGTTGTTGTGATTGACAGACACAAGAGGAGTCAGGTTGAACTTTCGTTTTGCCGTCACAAATATGTTATAAGTAATTAAACAACGATGTCCGAAATACTGATGAAAGAAATGGAGAGTATCTCGATCAGTCCAATGAAGGCAGAGGAGTGTCCCGACGGTGTCGGCCGGAGCTTCCTGCTAGTGGATGAACAAGAAAACCTGCAGGTAAAGTTAGCTAACGTCAACTGAGTTAGCGGATGCTAACATTTAGCTCCTAAGCTAAGAAGAAGACAGCAACACGCATTCTAATGAAGGCCATCAACTATCGGTTGTCCCTGATGCTAACAGTTACAGTGCTGATGCATGAGCTCAATTAGCAGTAGCTTACAAAACACCGAGCTAAAGTCAAGTTATTATTTTTAACTCAACAAAATGAGCTTGTTGACATATTTCCACGATTTGTTAATACAATAACAATGTATCTTTTACCCGTGGCGTCCGTCGTGTTTAGCACATAGTTTTCGCCAACAAGGGCTCAAAGAAATAAAAGGCATAACCACTGACGGAGATAGAGCAGCAAATGGGTTTCTCATTGGGAAAGTCCCTGGTGAGTCATACAGCACAGCTGACCCGCAGGGAGGCACCCTCTTATGTAGGCTAATGTTGTTAACGTTACAGCAGTACAAAGTGCAGGCGATAATGATGATTTTTATACTTATCCAAATAGTCTGGGATGTATGCACAAACAATTTAGTCAGTTTGTCCTAAGAAAGCTGAAGGACCAGCAGAATATTATTAGTTTAATACAGCTTTCATTTCAAAGATTGTTTGTTTTTCTGGACTGAATGTAATAGTCTCAAAAATAGTAGAACATAGATAACCCAGTTGTTGATTTTGTTGTGTGTTAAGGCTCCTTGTCACCCAAGACTGAATTGTTCACCCAAATTTAATAAGCTTTTGCCTAGATTCAATGAAGTCAACTAGGGGAGCCAATAATAGCATGTTAAGAAAGCTCAACAACCATCCTCTGTCAATAAATGGCTCTCCGCCTTGTGTTCTCCTTCCTCCCACTCCAGGTCCGCGATGAGTCTGAGTTTGTGGACAGACTCGGCTGTGGGGACGTGGCAGGAGTCAAGGTCCTCTCCATCTTTGGCAACACCGGGGATGGAAAGTCACACACCCTCAACCACATCCTATTCAGTGGTGAGAGTGTGTTCTACACCTCCAAGTCCCCCAGCTCCTGTACGGTGGGAGTATGGGCTGCGTATGACCCTAGCCTCAGCCTGGTCTCCTTGGATACTGAGGGCCTGTTGGGGGCAGCAGCCAATCAGAACCAGAGAATGCGACTGCTGCTAAAGGTAACTTTAGTGGCCGCTGGTTGGTTTTGTTGGAATTAACTGATAGCTGGATGTATTTACACAAAATAGTAAATTTCGTATATTAGTTTGTCTTTACATCACGCAATGTACAGTTCACCGCAATGCAGTTGTCTATAATTAGAGTGAGAAAAGGTGTGCTGATACATTTTGGCAATGGCTAGTGGGCATGTACTAAGACTAGTTGATAGGTAGGTAATTATCATTTGCAGGCACCATGCATTTCTTGATAGATTCTAAATTGTTTTATATCAATTCTGGCAGTATCAGCGCCCATGTGAGATAGTGGTGCTTGTTTTTGGGACAGCTGGTTTTAAGAGGGGTATAGACACACATCAAGTGTATGTCCCTCTAAATTTAGTTGGCTGCTAAAAGAGTGAGATGTGATGTGTATTTTGTGTCTTACCATACATATATTAGAATATATATTGTTTTAATTATTTTCCTCACACAGTTAACAATTTTTCTGAGTACCTTAGACTACTTGTCAACCTCTCCCTATGCTCACAATGTAATTTATCAGCTAATCCTTGTACATCTATATTCCATTTCTCCATGTGTCCTGTTTTCTCGGTAAAAGTCATAGATTCTACATCTGTCTTAGCTCTATATCTACTCCCTTCTTTTCCAGGTATTGGCAGTGTCTGATATAGTAGTCTATCGTACACGGGCAGAGCGCCTCCACAACGACATGTTCCAGTTTCTGAGCAATGCCTCAGGGGCCTACCTGAAGCACTTCACCCCGGAGCTCAGGGCCCTCTCGAGTCGCTGTGGTCTGGACGTGCCCCTCTCTTCTCTTGGGCCTGCTATCATCGTCTTTCAGGAGACCACCCACACCCAGTTGCTTGGTCATGGTAGGGAAGGGAAATATACTAAATGGCATGCACATACTGTATGTGATCACAAAAACACACCTCAGATTTTCAAACACGTTTCTTTGCCTTTTTACAGGATATATTGTAATGGGTTTTATCTCTTTACTTCCTTTCTGTCCACCTAAAATGTCTTTGCTTTTCCTTTCCCTTGTAGATTCTAAGGTGGCCGGCCATGCCGACACGCTGCTCCAGAAGCGTTTTCACGACCTGGGCTTGGGGACAGAGGCCTTCAGCTCGGTGCAGTATGTTGGCACCCAGACCATCACGCCTCCGACTGATTACAACAGGCTGCTGGAGGCCGTCATGCAGCAAGTAAAGAACACTCACACACGCTCCCCCCGCCAACCCGGGATAGTGTTTCACGCTCTGGAGGTAAGTGGTTGACCATTACCTTCTTTAATAAATAGACACCAAGTAGAATTTTAGAGAAATTTAACAGAGAGTTGAAGACAGTTTTGTCTTGTGGTCTCAACTCTTATCCTGTTTTGTATCAACTTTTCCTCTCCCGTCAATCTTCGCCTTCCTTTTTTTACATTTCCTTAGGCCCTAAGTGAGCGTTTCTGTGGGGAACTGCTAGACGACAAGATGACCCCTTACTCCTTCTTCCCAGACGAGTACTTCACCTGCTCCGCTGTTTGCCTCAGCTGCAAGTAAGTCATTACAAACATGTTTGAGCAGGTACTCAGTCTCTTTTCTCCATTCTAGAGATTGAATTGGGCATGACATTTTACCTAGACCAAAATCTTGGTAGATTTAGACTGAAACACTGGTGAAATGTATCATCAAGTCATTCAGTCACTCTTCTATACCTGTGCAAAATTGAACTTTTCATCACTTCTCTTACATTGTTAAGTGCATACTTATTTTGCTCCAAAATCTAGAGATGCACCGATTGACCGGCCGGTGATTGGAATTGGTCGATTTTCACATCATCGGCCATGACCGGCGACCTGCCGGTCAGTCTGACATATGCCGATTTTATGCCGGTCAAATTCACTCGGGCGCCGCATGATTTACATCGTGCAACATCAGCACCACACGTGCACATGCAGGGTTTCCGCTATATGCGTGTAGCAGCGGCGCACTGCCGCTCAATCAGCTGTTTATGAAATGTCATATAGTCGTAATTATACACGGCTCGACCAGTCAGCCGCTCTCTCTCTCTTCCTTCTGAGGTTGAAAAACTGGAACATGAAAACCGCACTCCCGTGAAATATGACAACTACAGTTTATTGGAAAATAGCGTTGGGCACACTGACTTTGATGAATTTACTGTTTATCAGACAAGAAGCTAACGTTAGCAAACGCTGTGGTCCCTCTGCCTCTGACGCCCCGCTGGCCGCTGTAGGAGACGCTGTAAACAAAAAAACAAACAAAAAGAGATGCTGTATTCCTCCGACACGCTGTATTAACGTTACTGTTTAAAACGCTTTCCAGGTTAGTGGGGATGCATACCGCTCAAAACCAACATTAAAACCGTAGTAATCTTCCCTCAGCGTTTAGTTTTGTTGCTAAACTGTGTGTAAAATGAGCGGTGACGTTAAATCATCTATTTCAGGTAACAGCACTCTAGGGTACCGTCTATTTGCTGGATTGTTCCGAGGTAACCGTCGGTAGCTAACGTTAGCAGATAAGCGCGTTGACAGCAACGGTAGTGTTCATATTTATGCACAATGACACATAAAGCAAACTTGCTAAAAAAGGAACTACATGCTGTTTTCAGGTAACGTTACTGTTGACGTGTGTTGTGTTTTGAGAAATATCTTTTACTGCATTAAGGCTATATTTATTTTATTTTTATTTGTTATTTATATATTATTTTATTGTCATTACCTGTTTTCCCTGTTTTCATACATACAGAAGTTTAGTTTGCTAAATATATCACATTTTTTTAGTTGGATATTGGATGTGAAAAGAAGGAAATGGTTCTTTCATAACATTGCACTTTACATGTGTGTTAATTTCCCACACCAGGAGTAATTTATATAGTTCTATTTTATAATGATCGATTATCTAATCAAAAAATGTTCGATGTTCTATGCAAAATGTAAAATTTTCTCTTAAAGAAAAGATAGAAAATAAATATTTGTGTGTGCTGTAAAGTGGTTAGAAAAAATGAACTTGGAATCTGCTAAAATCGGTATCGGCTGGTCAAACTCAATGAAAAATCGGAAATCGGAATCGGCCTAG
The DNA here is from genome assembly GCF_008315115.2 of Sander lucioperca. Classification (NCBI taxonomy): domain Eukaryota; kingdom Metazoa; phylum Chordata; class Actinopteri; order Perciformes; family Percidae; genus Sander; species Sander lucioperca. Next base: position 42,759,803 of record NC_050177.1, read on the forward strand.
AAAGTTGTAATCGGTGCATCTCTACCCAAATCCCATTTTTCTACTTTCAAAAGATAAAAAATCTAATATTTTTTGGAATTAAAATAATCCCTAGATTATGTTGAGCGTTATTATAGATATTCAAGAATGTCAGGGATGGCTGTATCACACTTGTAGTTTTATTTCTGGGCTGCTATGTTCTCCTATGGTGGATGCTTCATAAGAGACTCGTTACTGCGTTCCACCTCACAGCAGTCTACTGTCTATTACTCTGTTTCTCAAAGAATAGTATCATTCATTCGGCCTTCAAGACATGGAGACACGGCCACTGGGGCTAAAAGCATTTTCCACTCTGGCATTGGTGACATCTAACCTTGCTCCCACCCACTGTTATGGATGAAGTCTGCTCCTCATGGTCAAACCTCGGCATTAGCAGGTTCAGACATCTGTACATTGATCCTTTGCATCCTTTCAGCAGATACAGTTTCCAGTTTAACAGCATTACTTTCAATCTTTAGAATTGTACTGTGGGGACGTAGTAGATGTGTTTTTAACCAGTTAATTAAACATTGTTGTGCAAAACCATACCAGACCCAAATTATTATTCAAAGCAGAGTATTTTTACAAGTCATAAATCATGTCTGGGGATCTTTAATTTCTAAACGTACCTCTTTTTACTTGAGTTGGGGAACATACCTCTTGTTCAGAATCTTCTCACAGCAGTTAACGGCTTTTATTGCTCTATGGAAACATAAACAGACACACAAACAGAATGTTTTCAGTTGCTGCTGGCTGAATCACAGAAGTGGAATTTATTCTCTTATGGTAAAAATCTGATGTTGGTCTTACTGTCTTCCCAGTGGGACACATAAAACTTAATGTCTTTTTTATAGTTTTGGAAAGGAAATGGGAGTCCCCTACTCTGTGTTTCTTTCTAAGTGGGAGACATCATAACACTGGTTCTGAAAGGATTCTGTCTTTGATTAATGGACTGTACACATTGGTCCGACTTTTACGAAAACCTGCCCGCAGCACTGACTCTGACATCTGTCATGTTGGTCTGAAATGCTTGGTTGTCTGTCTCATCTCCAGCATTCGCTGTAAAAATGGAATGAACCATCTGAGAGACAGGGTCCCCCACATGGCAGACGGACTGTGCCAGTATGTACACCAGTACAACAACAAGGTCCTTATCTGTAAGGTAAGAGCGACTCCTGACACCAGTCTTGCCAGCTAGTTCAGGTGACCTGGGACCCAAAAATGTGACGTTTACAGTATGTACATTACACAATTTCTTAAGTATTTGCTATATTATTTTCTGTGTTCATGTCTGCAGAGGTGCTATGAAGGAGGCAGAGAGGTGATTGTCTTGCCTAAGACGTCAGCTTCCACTGACAACCCTTGGTTTGGACTGGCCAAGTATGCCTGGTCAGGGTAGGTACACACACACACACACACACACACACACACCTTTTCATTGCTTGTCATCCAATCATTTCATGTTGTCTCCCCACCTTCCCATCAGCTATGTGTTGGAGTGTGCTAGCTGTGGTGTAATCTACCGCAGCAGACAGTACTGGATGGGAAACCAGGACCCTGAGAGCGGCGTGGTGCGATCTGAGGTCAAGCATGTCTGGGAGGGGGTGAGTACTCACCCTTCGTCTATTCCTCCAGTTTATAGATTCAGTACAAAAGTACTGAATACTGACATTATTGTGATAATGTGTATGTGATATACTGATATATTATGAGATTATGCATAGCTATCATTAGTTATATATTGAACATTTCATTCTAACAAATCTTCATATGCAACATACACCACTTAGTAGGGGTGGGAAAAATAATCGAATCTTAGATGCATCGCGATTCTCTCTAGAACGATTCGATTATCAATTCTGATAAGTTAATAATCGATTTTATTTTATTTATTTAGTTTTTTTAAAGTGTTGATTTTTATTTAAAAGTTACTGTCTCCAGACAAGTACAAATCAGAAAACTGTGTGACTGAAAGAAGATGGGATAATGGACAACAACCTAGAGTTTAGGCAAGAGTGCAGAAGAAAACACACAAAAATGGCCAAAAGGAAAAAGAAAATAAAATGTTGTATATATACACATGATCTAATAAGACATACATAAAATAATTAGGCAAAACACATATAGGCTGTTCATCTACTTTATCACATTACATCTGACCACTTCATGTTTCATGTTCTAAGAAGCCAGTTATCCATCTTTAAACATGACTGAGCCTCTGACATGGAAGATTACTGGGAGAGAAGGTGACTTTCACAAGCACGTTTAAGGCTTCAGCATGGAATGACTACAAACTAACTAACAAAAACCTCAGTAGACAAAACATTTCATTAAAACTTGTGTGTGACAAATATTGTATATGTCAAAATCTAAGCTTTGTCTAGCTGCTTTGTCTAGGGAGTGATTAGCAAACTCAGATTTATGTATATTTTTAAAAATCACGCATGGAAATGTACATAAATAAATTGTTGCATCGAGATGCATCCATAATCGGTTTAGAATCGAATTGTTGGCCTCTGAATCAGAATCGAATTGTGAGGTGCCAATCGATTCCCACCCCTACCACTTAGCCATTGAAACAACGTTAAAATTAATACATCTTGCATGAAGTTTGGTGAGCAGCCTCACCTAATAGACTGATATCCTGCAAGTGATACATTTGTTCTATTTATCACTGCTTTAGTAGGGATTAATTGATTGGTATCGTAGTGATACACTGATCCACCTTTTCCGATCAATCTAATTTTTTTCGTCTGTCTCTCATCCATCTCTTTCTACTTGTCGCCTACATAACCCTCTACCCACCCTGCTTCAACTGTCTGCATTTTTTCAACCCCCTTTCTTCTTTTCAGTCGGACACATTTCTGACCAACCACCAGAACGCTGCCCAGAGGGTCCTGGATGGGATGAACTTTGTGATCCAGTCAGTGTCCGAGTACAGCACCGGGCCCACCAAAGCTGTCGCTGCCTGGCTCACTGACCAGGTGGCACCGCAATACTGGAGACCCAACACAGAGATCACTGTGAGTATGAAGAGGTAAAGTTGAGACAAACACTGCAGAACAATTTAGATTACAAGGATCAAAGTTATAATACACAAGTGACATGTGAAAATATATTGAATTCCGGTCGATTTCAACACGTAGCTCTGTTGTTTGTGGTCACGGAGTGCTGTCAGTAGCGAGAAAAACGAAAATAATCGGTGTTGCCTACACCGAGTTATGCTCCTGCTTAGGGTTGGGTACCGAAACGCGGTGCCAATAGGGCACCGGTTCTGACGTAAACGGTAGTAACGAGACCGAATAAGAACGGAAATTTTGGTTCCTCATTTCGGTGCCTGACTTTTTTTTTTTTTTTCAGAAGCATCGCTGCACGGGACGCTACGTTACCGTTAGCTAGTAGCTGGATTAAACACAATGGTTAAAAGGCTGACAGCTTACGTTAAGCGGTGTAAAGTGTGACTGTATTTCTCTGTAGAGGATGCAGCTGCCGTTGTCGGTAAACAACACACAGATGGTGCATTCACTTGAAACTCGCCGGCTTTGTGGTGCATTTTAAGTTATTGTAAAATAACCTTTTCCCATCCGCTGCTTGTTTTTGTCATTTACCAGCAATTTACTTGTGAAATAAGTAATTGTTATAAGTTAGTTAGTCAATTATTTAATTTTGACCATATGGCCTTAGCAATAAACAAGCCGTTCTTTAATGTCGCCAATTGTTGTTTTGTGCTCCTTTTTTTATATTTTATATTATATACATTATAAATATATTATATATATTTCGGTTCAGGCACCAGTTTAGGCACCAGCACCGTTTTAAAAGTATCGATTTAGCACCGGTATCGGAAAAAACCCAAACGATACCCAACCCTACTCCTGCTACAGTTTGCACCCAGGCGGCTGAAACGGGGCATGTTTTAAACGTACTTTTAGCCTCTTAACATGTTCGAGATGTCATTACAAGTGCCTAGCCATGTGAAGTGATTCCTTCCAAGTGAACACAGTGAATATGACTGCAGTAGATGTGAAAGAAATGCATAAAAGTTGTGCTAATTCAGCCAGTGCACATACAGTTGTGTTCAGAATAATAGCAGTGTTTGAAGTGAATAATGCTCAAAATCCTTTACAATAGCTTTTAATTCCATAATATCAATGCATTGGGAACACTGCACATTCAATTCCAAATCAAAACATGACCAAAATTGATCAAGTTTGTGTTATACCTTTACAGAAAGTGAAGAAAAAGGAATATTAGGCTGTTCAAAAAAATAGCAGTATTTGCATTTTTCTTTACAAACTCAAACATTTACTGTATAAACTGAAAAATGTCTCAAGGGTTTGCTTTACTTTGAATCACTGCACTAATATTTAGTTGCATAACCATTATTTCTGAGAACTGCTTCACATCTGTGTTGCATGGAGTCGACCAACTTCTGGCACCTGTGAACAGGTATTCCAGCCCAGGACCATTGAACTACATTCCACAATTCCTCTGCATTACTGGGTTTTGCCTCAGAAACAGCATTTTTGATGTCACCCCACAAGTTTTCTATGGGATTGAGGTCTGGGGATTGGGCTGGCCACTCCATAACATCAATCTTTGCTCGCTTACTGGTGTGTTTTGGGTCATTGTCTTGTTAAAAGACCCATTTCAAAGGCATTTCCTCTTCAGCATAAGGCAACATGACCTCTTCAAGTGTTTTGATGTATTGAAACTGATCCATGATCCCTGGTATGTGATACATAGGCCCAACACCACAGTATGAGAAACATCCCCATAACATGATTTTTGCACCACCATGCTTTACTGTCTTCACAGTGTACTGTGGCTTGAATTCAGTGCATGGGGGTTGTCGGACAAACTGTCTGCGGCCCCTAGACCCAAAAAGAACAATTTTGCTCTCATCAGTCCACTGAATGTTACCCCATTTCTCCTTTGGCCAGTCAATGTGTCCTTTGGCAAATTTCAACCTATTCAGTACATGTCTTTTTTTCAGCAATGGGACTTTGCGGGGGCTTCTAGCTGATAGCTTTGCTTCACATAGCCTTCTTCTGATCGTAACAGTACTCACAGGTAACTTTAAGTCTTCTTTGATTTTCTTGGAGCTGATCATTGGTTGAGCCTTTGCCATTTTGGCTATTCTTCGATCCATTTGAATGGTAGTTGACCGTTTTTTCCCACGTCGTTCAGGCTTTGGATGCCATTTCAAGGCACTTGAAATCATTTTGGCTGAGCAGCCTATCATTTTCTGCACTTCTTTATATGTTTTCCCCTCTCCGTTCAACTTTTTAATCAAAGTCTGCTGTTCCTCAGAGCAATTTCTGGAACGACCCATTTTGCTGAGTATTTCAGTGTGAAATGCACTATAACACGCACGCAACATGCACGCACAACATTTGCTTCCTTCCTTCCTTAAATATGGGCCATAATTGACACCTGTTTCTTCACAGAATCAATCACCTCACTAATTGAACATGCCCCTTTCAATTATAGATTCAATTACACAGAATGAGCAGCATGCATGTCATGACTGTTGGGTCTGTTGGTTTTCTATGACTCTACAACACTTACTAGTAAATTATTTGCCATGTAGAAATATCACTTCTACCAAAAAATTTGATTTATGAGGTTAGTGATTTTGGACTGCTATTATTTTGAACACAACTGTACCTCTGTTTAGTTGCGGTGTTCCTGTGAAGTCCACACAAGTTGATTGACACGAGTCGATTGACATGACTCAATGCTTGCAATAATAATGGTATCAATGTCCTTCCGTCCCTGAATCCTACTCTCCCCCGTGCCCCTCAGGCCTGTCATGGCTGTCAGAAGGTGTTCGAAGAGGCGGAGAGGAAGCACCACTGCCGATCATGTGGCGAGGGTTTCTGCCACCCCTGCTCCAGCCACAGGATGCCGGTGCCAGAGAGAGGCTGGGGCAATGGCCCTGTCAGGGTGTGTAAGGCCTGCTACCGACAGGGAGGGCCAGCTGACACTAACAGCCAGGGTAAGACACTTCCAAAGAGTTAGTGAACTTCAACAGGCAGTTTATGTTAAATTACGTAAAGGTAATTTTAATAAAGCAAGTAGTATCGATAGATCTTTTTTACGTGGATTAACACCAGGGTGGGAAATTAATTTATAAAATTTATATAAGAAAGTGCACTAGCATATTTTGAATTGCTTCAATATATTATTTTTTATTATTAATAATACATATTTTATTAATATAGGCAAATAAAAAGTGATGTGAAAAAAACCCTGCGAGACCATGGTAAAATTGTGTTTGGTCATATTCTACAGTAATTGTAGGCCTACATGTTTAATGAACAAAAAAATATTGACTCATCTCTCAGTAACATAGCATTAAACAGTCCCTCCAGGATTTCGCAGCCTTTTTTTGAGATTGTTGCGGCCCAAAATGCTAATTTTGCGGGAGCTTTTGTAAAACATTTCGATAAACGTTGCGATGTCTTTTGTATTTTTGTTGCAATGAAGTTGCGAGAGACAGTGAAAGTTGCTTTTTTGTATAGTTCTTTAAAAATAAAAAGGAAACCTATTTTGGGGAGAATAAAATTACTCTGGGCTGAGTTTTCCTAGTAACCTTACCAAAAAGGCTCAGGATGCTGCAAATGTTGGTATAATATGAAAATGGCTGGTGGATTTAAGATAAAAAATAATAATTTATCGAATGAATCAAATTTGAACATTTCTGTCAGTGGCTTGTTGATCTTTACATTGTTAGTTAATTTCCTATCCTGGCCTGGGACACACATTCATACGGTTTAATAAAGTACTTATTGGACTTTAACTTATCATTGCACTTACAATAACGACTGTAGCTGTCCTCAATTTAGGTCATCATGTACCTCTCATCTCCTTTTTTTCCTGCATCCACCGTGTGTGTGGGTGGGTGTGGGTTGGGGTGTGGGTGGGTGGGTGTGGGTGTGGGTGTTGTGGGTGTGGGTGTGTGTGGAACTGAGCAGCAGAGAGTCGACAGGATTAAAACGGCAGCAGCTTTCAGCAACTGAAAAATCGTTACAGCATACATTGATGTTTAATACAGGTTGGCAGGACGGTCTGAAATGTTTTGCATGGTCTTTTGCTGTACGTTTTGTCAATGCGCCACTTGTTCGAAAAGTAGGTTACCTTCTCTTTTTCTTTATTTCGCCCTCAATAGAGTACATTCATAGCTAATGCTGACTCCGCAGCGGGCCTCTTAACACCGGGGATATGTTGCCACATGTTTTTAACCGATAATTTTCGTTTCGTCTGTACCTCAGCTCTGCTACATGGTGTCACGGACGATCGCTGAAAACTACTTGACAAAAGTCTGGAGTTGACGAAAATATGCGTGGTCAAAGCCCCGGCTGTGAACGGGTTCATTTCCTATAAGTTTTTCACAATAAAAGTCCTCTGTTATTTTGGTATTTGAATGTTTTTATTATGAAGCAGCAAAATCCGGAAATGTTGGGCATTCATTAGCAGTAACGTAACGCGACTCCTATAAGCATTGTGCATTGTTTCTTAGCAGCAGCATTCTTTGACAAAAGCTGTCCAATCCGTTACAAGGAATGTTTTACAATCCACCCGCCACTGTGGCTGGTATACAAGGCAAAGTCACCCGTAATCAATGGAAAATTAGCACCAGCCAATGGCAGGTGCTAATTTCCCACCCTGATTAACACATAGCGGGGTCAATGATCATGAATAAGCATTTACTTTGCTAGCATCTAGCTTATCTCCACCAATATTTCCTTTCCTATATCCTTACATTTTAAAATGTGTTAATTAACAGACAAAAAATGTAAGAAGCCATACAATCACATCTATGAATATTTAAGGGATGCAGAATCCAGACAGTGCAGTGGGAAAAGAAAGAGAAACTGATTCATTTTATTTAATACTGATTGTATCTGTGATAGATGCTCATATAAAAATATTGTTATTGCTGCTTTTGTGTAATGCACATTTGTGTCTTTATCTCTCTCTCACACATATACACACCTCTGTTGTTTAGTGTGTAAGGTGGAGCCTCGTGGTCTGATAGCTCGCAGAGTGACGGAGGTGGCCCAGTCTACACTGGACATGGTCACCACAGCGGTGGACTACCCTCTCTGTGAGTGCACTGCAGCTGGTTACACATTATGTCTGGCTCAAATGGCTTTTGACCAATTGAAAGTTTGTTGAACATGATTCTAATGAACAATTTCACAGTACAGAAATGGGCCTGTTGTATCACTGATGCAATCACCGGCTGAAATAGTCTTAACCACAACAACAAAAAACTAAAGTTTAATGGGTTTTTCTGTTAGATAAAGTGGAAGTAAATTGCAACAATGATGAGGGGAGAAAAGATATTGCAACAAACTCCACATTTGTGCTGATAACAGTTGACTTTAAATTCTGGTGAATGTACTGAACCACTGGGCCACTTTGACTTGATGGCTCACCTTCACTGAATGTATGGCATAAATAAACACCTAATGGTCTAGAAGATATCCATTCATCATGAGTTACGGTATTTAATAGCAGTTTGGAGATTCACACCATAAACACTAATGAAGCTTTGAGTCCTGTAAAGTGATTTATCGGCCCCACTGTAATATTATATGCACTGTGCTGTTTCACAGAATGTTTTGTTCAGATATGGATATGTATGCTCTCATAAAAATAATATACAATTCCTGCAGAAAATTTGTAATTAAATATTTACTGTTTCATCCACTCCCTCCAGGTTTTGTGAAAGGCGTGGCTCGGCCAGACTACTGGGTGCCAGACCAGGACATCACCCAGTGCAACCAGTGCTCCAAAACCTTCACTCCAGCAATGTCTAAGCACCACTGCAGGGCATGTGGGCAGGGTGTGTGCGGCCCCTGCTCCTCACACATCAAGCCTGTGCCCTCCCGAGGCTGGGACCACCCAGTCAGAGTGTGTGACGGCTGCCACGCCCGCACGGATAGTCTGTGAGCTTTTTGAACTGGGAGAACTCCTTCAGATGATCCACAAAAACACTGTGAATACTAGCACTGCTGCTCCAAGAGAACAGGGAGGATTGATTATGCAGCATTGAAAAGACGGGCTGTTCTGAAGCTTAAAATGGTCCCCACCTGGGTACCAGGTCTGGTTTTTCATCAGTGCTAAGTGCTGACCTAGGATCAGCTTTCCATCTCATCTGCCTTCCTTCCCAACTGATTCTGCAGTGGTTGTGAGGTCAAATCTAACATAGATCACCTTCACTACAGCCTTACTGGACAAATGGAAAGCTGCATATGTGATTTTAACTGACTGGATATTTAGAAAATTAAGACATACTAAACTTTTCACTCGCATTATAACAGCAGAGCTTGTACTCTTTAATGCACTCAAGTACAGTCTTTGTTCATTCATTTGTGTTTGCACAGCCCTGCACCATGCGAGAATTTCTTAATTTGACCAATTTGTTGGCTAAAAGTGACAGAACAAGTGAAAAGGGATGCACTGCACTACTGTCTGTTTCAAAGATGGAGCCATCTCAACAACTCACATCATCTCTGCAAAGCCCTCAGAAAAGTAGAGATTGTGTGAGGTTATCTTTTTTGTATCCTTCTCACCATCTCCCATCTCCACAAAGCATTTTCAGACTTGGAAAAAAGTAACTTTGTGTGTGCCTGTATTATTCTGGACAGAAAGAGATACAAGATGTGGAAACATGAGCTACAGCAGTGTGTGCCTTCATGGGAATCTTGATTCCCATTTCTATAGCCCCTAAAGTTTGTTTTAGGGGATTACTCCACGTGTGCAAGAGTAATGAGATTATTTGTGCCTAATTACAGAGCAGTGTAATCTACAGCCTTGCTCATCTAACTCTTACATTTGTATCTAGGTTATGGTGAAATAAATAGGAAGAAAAAAATCTGTCGCACAACACATTCCAATACATTCCAACATATGGAAATACCTGTGTACTGATGTAGATATACCTTTCAATGGTTATATTAAAAAGTAGGCTCTCTCTTGAGCCACTGATACTTCAAAAAACTTTCTTAATGTAATAAATGCACCTGCACTAGACAGGACAATGTAGTTGTTTTGATATTTGAAAGGTGATCAAATCCCTTGCAATGTTGATGGAAAAATGACACTGTCAAAGGGAGTTTCTCTGGTTTAAATACTGGATAGATGAATGCAATTTATATGTCTAGAAATAATCAATTCAATTTTTAATGATGTTAATCTGGAGGACTAGGTGAGGTGTCTACAAATGTATTCAGTCACTTACTGCCTCTCTCTCTCTCTCGCTCTCTCTCTAATATTTACCTTATAAGCATGCTTTATTTGCATGAATGGGTATTACACATTATTGCAAACGTAACTAGACAGCAACAGAAAGACAATGTGGCAATAAAAAAAGACCATATGTCAATCAAGTAAAGATTAAGCTGGACACAGACTTGCTCTTCACATCTTAATAGAATTTTTTTTTAGCCCATATCATGATACTTCTCTGACATATATATATTTAGTGTTTGTCTTCTATGTGTCCTAATCAACACTTCCTCCGTTTTGCTTTTATTTTTTTTTAAGATAATTTAAGTGATTAATGTCGGGGAGTTATTTAGCTAGTTCTATGCAGAATTTGGTGATGCTGTACTGTAAAGTTTTTGTTTAATTATATTTACCCACTACTCATCATAAAACCCTAAACCCTAAATATGTTCATTTCATTGTCATAATAAAATAAGGAGATTAAAAGGATTTATTCAAATTCTAGTTGGAGGAATATATATGCTTTCTATACTTTTTACTGCCGTGAAGTCCCTATGTGCCTTTTCAGTCACGCTCCATATGTGTGAAACCACACAAATGAGCTTATGTTCAATCCAAGATAGGTGTAGCTGCGTGCGTGTGTGCGTGCGTTTGATGATATTTACTTTCCTGAGAACTTACATTTTTTAAATAGTCACTTCCATTTAGTCTTCAATTATTTAATTTCCAGTCCATTGAGTAATTCTCAACTGATGTTAGATGTAATATCCTGGTTCCTTATAGTGAGCCTAAGTGAAGTCCTTTCTCAGACTGCATCCTGGCCTCACACGTGTCTGTTGTTTACTCTACCTTTTGTTTTTCTCTGTATGTTTAGCCTCCAGCTAATTTACACAGAGAATCAACAATGGAGCTGCTATTTACATAATAGCAGGTGGCAGGTACATACAGATGTGTTTCCAATATAATGTCTTTCTCTCTGTCTCTCCTACATCCAGTTCAAGGTTATCTGAAGTTCATGGTCCCTGATGTCCAGCGCTCTAATGGATCACTGACTAATATCCATGAAGCAGTGCTCATTTCCTTTACAAACCAATTATTCAAGGCTTAATTGACTTTAGCCTCACATTCACAGACTATACACATAGTGTCAGACAGAGGAGGGCCAGGAGTATCTGTATATAGACTGTAGATGCTATTTTTTATGATTTAGCACACATCAAAGTAAATACATTTAAATGGAAGACAACATAAGAGGCATGAGGTATATTAAAAAAAAAATAATACACTTCTGAAAATATAACTTCCTTTTATTGGTTGTTGGCTTTGAGGTGATGATCAGCTGTAGATCATGGTCTTATTTGTATTAACTACTGCAGCACCGTCATTCTTCACTGCAGAACAGCCACATTTTAAAGGTACCATGCTGTAAAACTGATTTAGAGTGAAAAGTGAAGTTGTAGATAGAGAGAGCGCATAGTGAAGTGTAGTAGAAAGATTGTTCTGGTGTTGGTGTGGACAGGCAGAGGTTTTGACTGAGTGACTCTGGTGCTGCTACAATAAATTATATTGCTCCATGTGTCTGCGCTGTTATTACTGTGTGTGGTCCCCCCAAACCGCTGTGGAAAAAATCCATCATGAAGCGTTGAAAAGCCTGCCTACTGGAAGAGGTACATGTAGAAACAAGTACATGAAATGACTGTTATGTGCTCAATATCTGTCACAATCATGACCAAGGTTTTGTCAAGTTGATGTTATTTGGTTATGACAACTCTTTCTATCTTGAGTAGAGATATTCTGCAGTAATGTACAGTTTTAAGAAGAAAAGAAGCTTTTTATTATTCGTCACATACGAATAATAAATAATTAATCTCTGCATTTAACCCATCCTAAGTATTAGGAGCAGTGGGCAGCCACATACAGCATCTGGGGAGCAACTTGGGGTTCAGTGTCTTGCTCAAGACACTGAGGAGCCTGGGATCAAACCACCAATCTTGTGGTTGAGCGTTGACCCGCTCTACTATTGAACCCCAGCCATCAATACCATCATGACCACTGAGTGAGAAAATATTGGTAATATGCATAGCCTTTCTCGAATGGTCAGATGTAATATTTCTATGCTTAATGATGTACTGGAGTTGTGAGTTTGGAGAGCTTGTCTATTTTGATATTTTATATAAATATATATATATATAGCAAAAATCTAAAGTAAAATGCAGAAAAGATAGGATTCCCAAAATGAAGGTTCCAATTTAAAAAACAAATAGGTCTTAAAATGTAAAAATAGTAAGGGAGTTGTCTGTTCTTAGATCAGAGGGAGTGTTTGCCACAGTTTAGGGCCATCGAAGCAGAAAGCAGCCTCACCACATTAAGAATATCTAAAGAAAAAAGTGCAATGAAAAATCTGAGAGTTCTAGTTGGAACTATGATATGATGGTGCTGTCTTATGCAAGGCTTAAAAAGACAATTAAAAGGACTAGTCCAGTTTACCAGATTCAGAGCAGCTGGTATTAACATTGGTGTAATATTGCAATTATTAGTTAATGAACTTGCACGATTATTTAGATTTTTTCCTTTTTTGTCCCTGTACCGGTAAATTATAGTATTTCAGAAATAGATGTCAGTGGTTTATATGCAGATGAAGTTAATAAGCCTGTCACGGAAGACATTTTGACATCTAACAGTAGGAATATGGATGGTAGAATTCCATTTAGCTGTCTCAGTTTCCGGGTCCTGGTAATAGTAGTACTATTAATAGCATCTGTACATTATTATTATTGAATTTTAGACATGGTTATTGAAACAAAATGACAATATAAGTCACTGTTAATATTGGTAGTGGTCTAATATATTGAGCTTACTGAGTCGTACTGATAAAGTGTCCATCAGTGTGAAACAGTGTTTGTCACAGAATGTTATGCCTTGAGTCATCTTGTATATTAGAGCCATTTAGCTTTCTGTAAAGGTTACTGGTACTACTGCAAGCCTTAAAACATGTGCAGTCAAATAAAGGCCTCAAAAGTTTCTAAGAGTAGTGGCTTCATGAACCTGGTGGGATCTAGTAGTACTAGCATAAAATAGGTTGTTGGGTTCATGTTGCGACACCATGTTTCTACACAGGGGGGCACTAGATGAGCAGACATATTGTATTGTAGCTGCACCATAGTAAATTATACATGAGACCACCTACTGTTAACTGTCCTGGTTGAGTCCCAGCAGGGGATTTTACTATAAAGCTGTCCTATTTGGAAGTCAGAAATTTGCATCCTCTCTGCCACTAAGTTATTCATGTTTCAAGAAGCTCAAACCTCTCTTCATAAGCAGAGCTGATATGATAAACATGGTGCAGAGAAATTTATTAAACTACAGTTGTAATCCATAGTGGCTTACACATGAGACACATGTAAAGCCAGCAGAGGTGATTGGATCTGTATATGATTACATACAAGTATTGTTTGCAGTGATGATGTCACAAGTCATAATGCATCATCACTATCAAACACTTAGAGGAATTGTATATGATTGCATAAGCATAAACTGTTGTGTTAATACAGTTTAATCAGATTGCTAACTGTAGCATGATAATAGAGATGTAGTTTAAAAGAAAGACAAATATTAGAGTATTTACTCATATTATTGATACTCTTTGTGTGTGTGTGTGTGTGTGTGTGTGTGTGTGTGTAAATGTAGAACTGATTGTGTGCATATGTGTACCCTTGCTCTGGCAGAGGTTGTCTCAAACCCTGAGGGCCAAAGTCAGTATTTCTTGACGTGTGCATATTTCTACACACACACACACACACACACACACACACACACACACACACACACACACACACAATGCATGCAACCCCTTCATGGCCTGTTTGCTCAGTACACAAACATTAAAATGCATCATTGCTTCACATCTTTTCAGCGTTATCCTTAAGATTGACGTCACTGCTCCTGTCATTTCTGTTGGAACCAGCTGTACACTAAACAATAGGCAAGCTGCTGCACTTATCAATCGCAAACACATGCAATTCATCAATGTAATTACTTCCTCCTATCTTCAAGACCTGCAAGGTCACATTGCCAACCCTACATTCATTTGTGTGTGTGTGTGTGTGTGTGTGTGTGTGTGTGTGTGTGTGTGTGTGTGCGTGCAGCAACAACATAGAGAGACATAGAGAAATAGTGCTGGAGTACCATAATTCTTGAAAGAATTTGTCACTTAAAATGCAGGAAATATCAGCAGATCTCACGGTAGCGTATACAATGCAGTTTGTACCTTTGTGTGATGAAGTAGTGATAACAAGGATTAATCAGTGTGTGTGTGTGTGTGTGTGTGTGTGTGTATGTGTGTGTGTGTGTGTGTGTGTGTGTGTGTGTGTGTGTGTGTGTGTGTGTGTGTGTGTGTGTGTGTGTGTGTGTGCATGCATTATCCAGTGCTGATCTGACAATCTAGGCATGGCCCATTACACAAACACCATTACTGAGTCTATGCTTATAGTGCTATCAAACGTTGCCATCACGCAGACAGACGAACACATGCACACTCTTGAACCATATGGACACACACATACTGTATCACATTCAGGTACATCCTTCCTTTCCATCTCTATTTAATTACCTACATATATACACAGTAATAGTTAAAAGTGGCAACAACCTTCATTTTGCAGACATTCACTAAAAGCAGTTGAGCTAGAGAGATAGATAGATAGATAGATAGATAGATAGATAGATAGATAGATAGATAGATAGATAGAGAGAGAGAGAGAGAGAGAGAGAGAGAGAGAGAGAGAGAGAGAGAGAGAGAGAGAGGAAGAGAGAGGAAGAGAGAGAGGAAGAGCACTAATTGGAAGTGAAACAACATAGCCCACAGCGATGTTTTCCATTCCCACACTCAAAGATCTCTGCCTCTCTTCAAGTATTAGTTGCAATAAGTCACATCACACAAAAATCAAACACCCTCGGGTATGATTAGCTTGAAGTAATCTGTTCTGAGTGATAATAACACACACACTTCAAATGTGTGTGTGTACAGCTCCTGGCTGCTGTATACATATGTGGAAATTAAGCCCTTAAAACACAAATAAAGAACAGGGGACGTCCTCCAACACACATACACACGTTTTTCCTACCTGCCTTGAGAATCCATTAGGATGATATTGCATTTTCAGCTATTATCATTTCTTTTGGCACTTTAATTTTTACATATAGTAAGCAGTAGTTGCTGACTACAGCACTTTCAAGCTGTCACAAATTAGTATTTCACTGTGTAGCCATGGCAACCAAGTATCTATCTCCTATGCAGGCTGCTACAACAAACTTAACTTTACTGTACAGTACGATGCACAGTGCGCAGGTAGGTGGATGCATTATGGTTGTACAGTTGATCAGCAAGGCGTTGTGGTTTCATTTAATGCTTGCTTAAATGCTTTAACGCTGTCTGCTGCGGTAGATTACACCACAGCTAGCACACTCCAACACATAGCTGATGGAAAGGTGGAGAGACAACATGAAATGATTGGATGACAGGCAATGAAAAGGTGTGTGTGTGTGTGTGTGTGTGTGTGTGTGTGTGTGGTGTTTGAGAAATGATAGTTGAGGAGCTGCACCTGTAAAGTAAATTTGACGACATGTCATAAGTTGCACAAAACATTGACGATGAACATGTTATTAATTGAATTTACTGTAAAGATGAATCTGTTATCAATTCTTGTTATGACAATACCACCTAACTAAAACCTATGAAACATTTATGTTTGAAGGGCCCTGACAGTTAGCTTTAATATTTAGCATGTGGAGATTTAGGCTGGATCAAATGCAGATATTTGTACTTTTTACTTTTATGTGAAAGCAAGAAAAAAATGCATATACTGTTGTGATGAACTATTGATTTGAGAATTACGATTTTCATTCAATGATTGTGCCAGAGCACCTGAAAAACTGAAAGTCAACAAAGACAGCCCTGGACAAAGAACCTACATAACATGCAATCATCTAATTTGGCCTCATTAACACTGACTTTGATTTAACTTTCATATAAGCTACATGATGCATGATGAATGAATTACAGAAAACAAGTTTCTGTCCACTGGAGTTTTTCAACAGTTTAAGAGCTCTGCTGATCTTCCCTCTTTGACTCCTCGGCAACACACACTCGCTGACTCTGTCCTCAGATCAGAGGACAATGACGGGGTGAGAGTTACTGCTACCACCGCTCAAGAGCTCAGTGTGTGTGTGTGTGTGTGTGTGTGTGTGTGTGCATCCACCCCGTTTCTCACGGCCCTTAAGAAGAAAAGAGGCCTTGTCTGCCTCCATTAGTGACCTGAGCTGCAGCAGCAGCACCGATCAGTCCGGCCGACTGGAAGACAGCACTGGTTAGACAGCAGTTTACATCCAGGAGCTGGGGGGTGGGGGCTCTGAGAGGAGAGAGACAAGGTATAGACAAAAGGAGAAGAATAACATACCATACCATAACATAATATAATAAGGCTATGAGGTGTCAACTGTTTGCAGCTGACACTAATGAGCAATAATAGATTTAAAGGAATAGTTTTGGGAAATTTGCTTTCTTGCTGAGAGTTAGA
The DNA here is from genome assembly GCF_008315115.2 of Sander lucioperca. Lineage (NCBI taxonomy): Eukaryota > Metazoa > Chordata > Actinopteri > Perciformes > Percidae > Sander > Sander lucioperca. Next base: position 42,776,638 of record NC_050177.1, read on the forward strand.
TGAGAAGTTAAGTATAAAGTTGGACAGAAGCTTCATTAGCTTAGCTTATGTAGCAAAAGACTGGAAGCAGGGGGAAACAGTTCGCCCAAAGTAAAAACAAATATCCATTATGCCATCTTCTAACGCTCACTGTTATATTAAATATATTATATATATTATATTACAAATGTAATAAATATCATATTAAAATGTTATGATATGTGTTGATTAGTGATTTTCAGAGGTGCTGTTTGGCAAGTCTTTTACTCTTGAACAGAGCCAGGCTAGCTGTTTCCAGTCTTTATGCTAAGCTATCCATCTCCTGGCTGTAGCATATTTGACAGACAGATGAGAGTGGTATCGATCTTTACATCTAATTCTCAGCAAAAAAGCGAGACAATCTCCCAAAATGTTAAACTATAGATTGAGGGAGGGGTTGCTGGCTCCGGATGTGTTTTTACCATTCCGTATTCTCATTTACAAATGGAGTTCTTAATCTTTTGTACTGATGTTTTCATGTCCATCGAATCAGTAGAAGTGCTCCAACTTTGACATTGTTATGGGAAAAAAGAATGGGACGTTTACTTCTGGAACCAGGGGCGCCCAAAATAGATTCTCCCACTTTGCAACTCTATTGCTTTAAACCAAATAGCTTTTAAACAAAGATGAAAAGTAAGAGGAGTCAGATCAATAACAACAGACAGCAGTTGAGATCCCAGGAGGGAGAAATGAAAAGAAAATGAAGGTGAGCGTAAAGGAAAGAAAAGCTCAATTGAAAGAATGAAAAGGTCAAAAGGAAGGATGGGAAAGAAAAAAATGAAAAGCTAAAAAGCCACCGCCTACAAAACATAAACAGGAGTAATATTATATTATTTTATTTATCTTTTGTACAGTGTAATTACAATACAAATATGTAGGTTTAAATACAAAAATTCTGTAAATAAAGATTAAAAATAAATTCCACTGGTTTGCTTTGTTACCATCACTAAACTATGGTTTTACAATCAAGTTTATGAGGTCATTTAGTTTGCTTTAACGCGGAACACAATTAACCTACATTTATAATTTGGAGGGCGTGCAAAGAAGAGTTGAGAGCAAAAATATATTCTTAATCAAATAAAAGCATTGATTTCATGAGGGAACCAGTCTGGTCTTGTAGAGAGAGGAGGGTAGAGAGAGCAACTTGGACTTGTTTTTGGTGGGAAAGAAATATTGATTCATCCGAAAACAGCAAAGGAAAAAAACCCTGGGCGGAGCCGAGATGCTATAAATTAGGCCGGTGGCACATCAAGTTAAGTTCTCTGAGAAGGCAGCATTTTAGACGGGATCGCTGCCACAGGAAGATACCTAATAAGTTAATTAAACTAAGGGCAGTTAAAGAGCAGGAAACCTAATCAGTGGCAGTCCATATCCATACAATTCAATTCCCAAGGAACATAACAGGAGCATCTCTGGTTAGATTACAGTTTTTATATAATATTCAGAAGCCACCTGTAATGTACCTGTAAGCTTTGTAATGTTGCATCTTCTTTAGTGATTTCAACTGCAAGTAAAAAACACAGAAAGCTTTGTTGACATTATTGAGTTGCACATACTTCAGACTGAGACTGCAATTATATAATAAGCAACCTCTTTTTAAAGTGGGATCAAAAGTGTTGTTTCTGATGTTTTAGAAGCTGAGGAACATGATGCGGAAGTGGCTCGGCCTTGAGACAAAAAGATGAAAAAAAAGCAGACAGTGCTTAGGTTGTGGGCTACGTGATGAATGTGTCTTTGTTCTCAATATTTTCACACACTCCATTTCTCACTTTTATCTCTTTTTCATATCCTCATATTTTCCTTTCTTCAGACTTCCTCCATCTCATTCTTTAAAAGGTATGACTCCATTCTCTCCTTCAGTCTCTCACATACAGATTATCCATCCTTTCGCAATCTACTTTGTATTCTTCTGCTATATTTTCTCTTCCTGTTAATACTCAATCAAATGTCCTTAATAATTCTGCATACGGAATATATCCTTAATTTAACTCAGTCCTTTCATTTGCTATGCCTCGGTTTATGTCTGCTCATCTTCGTCTTCTCTTGACCTTTAATCATCAATTCCATAATCTGTAATGAGTGCAGTGCTACTGCATATAGTACAATAGAGGTGAATACACAATCATACTGTACATGATGAGACTATACCCTGTATTTGAACACATTAAAGGATTACGAATGTTGGAATGTAGTGCATCATTTTTTCCAACTAGTTGCACAGTGCTGTATAGTGTTTCCACTGAGTTGTTAAAAGTTTCATGGGTTTGTCTGGAGAAGATGAAGTCCTTGTGCTGTATTGTCCAGAGTGTCTGTGTGCTGGATATCCTGAAGTGATTTATCATGTCCCAGTAACCTTTGAAGATAGGCTTAAGCAATAGAAATGGGCTACAGAGCCAAAGTGAAGCCATATTGACTCAACTGGCCTCACCAGCAGTGCAGCCTATATACGTGAGGGCTAACAGGTGAAAGAAACATGCCACTATATACACTGTCTCACATGTCACACTACACACTGCTGTACTGTCAGCCCTGACTATTTGGTTCCTGTTACATGACTCAGTTTCCCACAATGCTTTTTCCTTCACTGATGCCTAATCACAAGTCTGCTACCTAGTTTCCCTCCTCTTCACAGTTCAACGAAAATAAATATAAGGGATGGAAAAACAACACGCTCCTGAAACACTGCTTTAAAATGTAAAAGTATACATAACTTGTTAAAATAAAAATACAATAAATAAAATAATTTGGCCATAAATCTCTACTATTAGTCAGTAAGTCCTTTTAGGTTGGTTGAGTCAGGTCTTACATCATCGCCTTCATAGTCCTTTCAGGTATCCAAACTTTTGCTGTGCTTGGCTAAGATCATCAGTCAACAAATCTCTTCTCTGCACGTCTTGTGATGTAGCCATATCCGCTAAATTCTCCACCAAAATCTCCAGAAAAAAACATCTCATGGGTTTGGAATGCATCTGAGTGGAGTCCCCTTTTAAAGATAGAAACCACTTAGCTGCCCTCACCACACACACACACACACACACACACACACACACACACACACACACACACACATATCCTCAGGGGGGGCACATATAGTACATCTAGGGACTTGCAGCAAGTAAAGCCAGAGTAGAGAAGTGAAAGCAGGGAAGATAGGTCAGTAGCGGGTGGAGTGGAAGGATTCAGTCCATCAAGTGTAGTGAGCTAGAGAACTGATCCTCCAATGGCAGACCAGCTATCTGCCGACTTCCTCTAAAGCTCTCATGGGAGTGTAAAGAAAGCAATTAAGATCATTATAACATTGACTCCTATGAGAGCTTTTAGGAAGTTGCTAGGCTGCCACAGGTCAGATGCTAGGCTAACTTTAAGGACCTGCAACCCGTTCTAAGCCGGCCATTCTCAGGCTTTAACACCAGGGCTAGAGCTACAGTTTTGAGAGGCCAACTCAGACTTAAAGCTCTATCTCAAAAGTCTTTTGAAGATTGTTTGAAAATGGGTTGGCTGCTGCAGCTGGTGCCTTATTCCCAGGCTGCTGAGGTGCTGGTTTGGCCTCCAATGCCGCCCACTTGGCCTCAAAACGATCATCGTCTTGGGAATCGCTGGGCGCCGGAGCTGTTAACTGGCTGCCCTCTGGCGGCCAGCTGCTGCTACTACTGCTTCCAACATTCCTGCCACTGTTGGAGTTCCCATTCTGTAGGGCCATGGCACTGCTGTGCGGGGGGAGGCCATTAATGACTGTTGATAATGGCGGAGTGGGAGAGAATGCCGGTGAGGAAAACCCTCCAGGGTGTCCTACTGCACTAGGTACTCCTTGGTAAGAATGGTGCTGCCCAGCTGCTCCAAGTGCCCCGACTTTGGGTCCTCCTAGGGCCGAGCCCATGGCTCCACCTGCCCCAGATGAGCCTGTAGCGGTGCAGAAAACATTAGCCACCATTTGCGATGGTGTGATGCCTACCACAGGCACGCTGGCATTGGGATATGTCATACTGCTGGCCAGGCCTGGCATGTAGGTCTGCATGGGCACAAATGCCGGCTGGACAGGCTGGCTGGCGAACATTCCCACAGGAGCTGGGGTGGTATCAAAAGCCAAGGGGAAGGGTTGCATGGAGCTTGGAAGGGAGCCTGGGGGCCCAGGAAGGGAGGGCTGGATCATGGGGGCCCCAGACATGCTCGGACCGGACATTGTGGGAATGGACATGGAAGGTAGCGACATAGGAGGGCCTGACACTGGAGGGCCTGGTATTAGAGGAATTGATGATATTACCATGGGTGGGAGGGGCATCGGCGCCTGACCTGAGTGAGCAGAGGGGCCTGAGTGGAGAGGTTTGGACATGGTGCCGAGAGACATAGGGACAGTGGACACTGGGGCAGCTGATATGACTGCCTGATTGGACATCTGCTGACACGACATGGAGGGTGGTCCAGGGATGGTGGGGATGGTGGGGCCTGGAGGAGGGGTTTGTTGAGCCTTGACAGCCTTTGAGACCTCCTCCAACCATCTCTCAGCCTCGGAGGGTGTGCGTCTGTGTCCACTCTGCATCTGCATTTGCATCTGCATCTGCATTGCCACAGAAACCGGAGGAGGAGAGTGGAGTGGAGGCTCGGGCTGCGCCCAGGAAGAAGTGCCTAGATGGATAAAGTTAAAGATTTAGAATACGTGTAATACTTTTCCCACCACTGAGTTCAAGTCAGAGAGTGCACTATTTAAAAGAATTGATCTGATGAAGTATTTCTTACCCTGAATTGGTGCAGGTGGCGGAGGCAGGGCAGGGGGCACAGTGCAAGTTGGAGGGCCATTTGCAGACAAAGCGGGGTTAGAGAAAAGCTCTTCCGATGGATTGGTGAAGGAGGTGTTGATCTGGCTACACAGGGCGTTGATACTACAGTCTCCCTCATCTGGCAACCCCATATCCATCTCTGGTACTAGCAAAAAAGGGACACACAGATGGGAGGTGAGGTGGAAAAAGAGAGAAAGACAATGGAGATTAAGAAGAAGTAAAAAGAAGAGGTGGAATAGGAGACAAAGAGGATTGAGTATAGGAACAAACAACCGAAAAGAGGAGACTTTTTTTTTTTTTATTCATTTATGTAACAGACCCAGTTTGCATCAAGAGCATAGAAACTGGAGCAGATGAAGACTATTGACCTAAAAAGCATCAAAAACACACAATTCTTAAGACAAACATGGCATTGTGCATAAGCATGTCTACAGGCCAAGCCGAACTTTGTAGCGTTATATTCTATGTACATTTCAGCCGGTTATGTCATTGCCTTGTGTGTCTCGTGCATTGAGACGACTCAGACAGAGGTGAATTTGGCTTTATTAGTTTATCCATGTTTATAGACCAACTGTAACTGATCTGAGAGATAAGGCGACATAATGTTCCTGTCTTGACTTTGGTTTGGACTACAGTTTTAAACTTTTCCTGCACAGACCGCATATATAAATACATATACATTCCCTGAATGCTGAGAGACAAAGAGAAGATTGGTATTTTTTTTTTTTTGTCCTGATAAATGATGGGATAGGCTGCTCTGCCTAAGAGGTTTAAATGTTTGGTATGTATTTTTTGCTCTGTTTTCTTTCCTTGTTAATTTCTATTTTTGTCTTTATATTGTGTTTGATTATTGCTGATTGATTTACTGCTGAATATGGTCTGTCATGTGACTATCTGTTCACAACAATCATGTGACTCTTTACCTACTGACCATGTGACTACTGGCCAATAAACTACTGGCCAAAGTACTGTACTTAAGTACAAATTTGAGGTACTTGTACTTTACTTGTGTTTTCATTTCATGCTATTTTCTACTTCTACTCCACTACATTTCAGAGAGAAATATTGTACTTTTTAATCCACTACATTAATCCGACAGCTTTAGTCACTAGTTACTTTACACTTACACTAGATTTTTGCACACAAAACACATGTAGTTTATAAAATATGACGTTTTGTTAAAAAAATAAACTACCCAACAATATATAGGCATACAATTACAGCTGAAATGATTAGATGATAAAACACAGAACGTTTTTGACCATTTCCAGTTTCTAAAATGTGAGCATTTTTCTGCATTGAGTACTTTTACTTTTAATACTTTAAGTACATTTTCCTGATGATACTTACTTAAGTAACATTTTTAATGCAGGACTTTTACTTGTAACAGAGTATTTTTTTCAGTGTGGTATTAGTACTTTTACTTAAGTAAAGGATCTGAATACTTCTTCCACCCCTAGATACAGTTCAAATGCAAATATTTTATACAACGCCTAAACGCATTGCCTTGTTTTA